>NC_091327.1:4153109-4175609 GCF_038502225.1 Cherax quadricarinatus
TCCTCATGCCTGAGTAGTTCCCCCTTTTGTAGTTTGGTTTTTCCCATCCTATTCCTGCTACTCTCTCCACTTGAAGCTCAACTATGTAGTCAAAGCACAGAACCACATGATCACTAGCTCCCAGGGGCCTTTCATACAAGATATCCTCGATGTCTGAACTACTCAAGGTGAATACAAGGTCCAGTCTTGCTGGATCATCCTCCCCTCTTTCTCTGGTAGTGTCTCTAACATGTTGGTGCATGAGGTTTTCCAGTACCATATCCATCATCTTGGCTCTCCATGTTTTGGGACCCCCATGGGGCTCCAGGTTTTCCCAGTCAATCTCCTTGCGATTGAAATCACCCATAACTAGTAACTTTGCTCCCACCATGTGTGCTCGGCTAGTGTGTCGACCATTGCTCTGTTGCTCTCATCATACTCTTCTCTTGGCCTTCTGCAGTTCTGTGGTGGGTTGTTCATTACTGCAATTATCACCTTGTGGCCCTCAGACTTGACTGTTCCTACTAAGTAGTCCCTTTTGTCCATGCCATCCATTCCTTCCATTTTCTCAAAACCCCACTGGCTTTTAAAGACAGTGCAACTCTTCCTCCCCCTCACCTCCCTCTGTCTTTCCTGAGGATTTGATATCCGGGTGGAAAGATTGCATCTGTTATTATCCTGGTGAGTTTTGTTTCTGTGAGTGCTATTATGTGTGGGGATGTCTCCTTGATTCTTTCATGTCACTCCTCACACTTATTTGTTATTCAATTTGCTTTTGTATACCACACCTTCAACTTCTTTTCTAATACTGTGGTCTGGGGAGTACATTGGGGTTGGGGAAGTGGGAGACCTGATAAAGAACTATGGGTGGTTGCTGTGGGAGTGGAGTTTGTAATGAGGTGGTTGGGGGCATCCGATATGGCATGTGTGTTTTGGGTTAGAATATTTGGTTGCACTGTTTGTGTATGTGTGTGTGTGTGTGTGTGTGTGTGTGTGTGTGTGTGTGTGTGTGTGTGTGTGTGTGTGTGTGTGTGTGTGTGAGTGTGTGTGTGTGTGTGTGCATGTGTGTGTGTGCACGTGTGTGTGTGTGTGTGTGTGTGTGTGTGTGTGTGTGTGTGTGTGTGTGTGTGTATTGGTGTACTCACCTAATTGTTCTCACCTAATTGTGGTTGCTGGGTCGAGACTCAGCTCTGGCCCCGCCTCTTCTCTGGTCGCTCCTAGGTCCTCTCTCTTCATGCTCCATGAGCTTTATCATACCTCGTCTTAAAACTATGTATGTTTCCTGCCTCCACTACATCAGCTGCCAGGCTATTCAACTTCTTCACAACTCTCTGACTGAAGAAATACTTTCTAACTTCTCTTTGACTCATCCGAGTGTTCAACTTCCAATTGTGACCCTTTTTTCTTGTGTCCCCTCTCGAAAACATCCTGTCTCTGTCCACTTTATTTATTCCTCGCAACATTTTGTGTCGTTATCATATCTCTCCTGACCCTTCTATCCTCCAGTGTCGTCAGGCCGATTTCTGAGGTCTTCTTTGCCCTTCCCCAATCTTCATGACTTTGCATTTGGCAGGGTTAAATTCAAGGAGCCAGTTGCTGGACCAGGCTTGTAGCCTGTCCAAGTCTCTTTGTAGTCCTACCTGATCCTCATCTGATTTGATTCTCCTCATTAACTTCACATCATCTGCAAACAGGGACACATCTGAGTATATCCCTTCCATTATGTCATTGACTTATACCAAAAATAGCACTGGTCCTAGGACTGACCCCTGTGGGACCGCACTCGTCACAGGCGCCCACTGTGATACCTCAAATGTACCATGACTCGTTGTTGCCTCCCTCTCAGAAATTCTCTCATTCATTGCAGGGCCTTTCCTGTTAAACTTGCCTGATTCTCAAGATTCTGCACTAATCTCTTGTGAGGAACTGTGTCGAAGGCCTTCTTGCAGTACAAGAAAATGCAGTCAACCCAGCCCTCTCTCTCGTGTCTTACTTCTGTTACATTGTCATAAAACTCCCGTAGGTTTGTGACACAGGATTTGCCTTCCATGAATACTTGCTGGTTGTCGTTTATAATCTTGTTCCATTCCAGGTGCTCCACCACTCTCCTCCTGATAATCTTCTCCATGACTTTGCATATTATACACGTCAGTGAAACTGGTCCATAGTTTAGTGCCTTGTTTCTGTCTCCTTTCTTAAAAATGGGGACTAAATTTGCTGTCTTCCATACCTCAGGTAGTTGCCCAGTTTTGAGGGATGTGTTAAAACTGTGATTAGTGGCACAAACAGCATCTCTGCTCCCTTTCTAAGGACCCATGGAGAGATGTCCGGTCCCACCGCCTTTGAGGTATCAAGGTCACTTAGTAGCTTTTTCACATCCTCCTCGGCTGTGTGCATTTCATCCAACACTTGTTGGTATATCCCCTGTTGGTGCACCCTTTTGTTCTGTCTTCCCAGTGTCTTTTCTGTATCCACTGTAAATACTTTCTTAAATCTCGTGTTGAGCTCCTCACATACTTCTTGGTCATTTCTTGTCAGCTCCCCACCTTCTTTCCTCAGCCTGATTACCTGCTCCTTGACTGTTGTCTTCCTCCTGATGTGGCCATACAACAGTTTCAGTTCAGACTTGACTTTCGATGCTACTTTGTTTACGTACTGTCGCGGGGCTTTCCTCCTTATCTGTGCATACTCTTTTCTTTTTTGGCTCTTCGACTAATCTCCTCATTTTCCTGGGTCCTTTCCCATCTGTACATTTTCCATTGTCTAGTGAACTTAGTTTTAGCCTCCCTACACCTTCAGGTAAACGAAGGGCTCATTCTGGTCTTCCCATTATTTCTGTTGCCCTTGTGAGCAAATCTTTCCTCTGCCTCCTTGCATTTTGTTATGTATTCCATCATTTTGTTTACTGACTTTCCTTCCAATTCTCTTTCCCATTGAATGTCTTGCAGGAAGTTCCTCATACCTGTGTAATCCCCTCTTGCAGTTTGGCTTTACCCATTCTATTCCTGTTACCCTCTCCACTTGTAACTCTACTAAGTATTCAAAGATCCTTAATGTCTGAGCTACTCAGTATGTACACGAGGTCCAGTTTTGCTGGTACATCCTCCCTTAGGTTTATTCTCCATTAGGTTTTCCAGTACCACTTCCATCACCTTGGCTCTCCATGTTTTGGGACCCCCATGTGGCTCCAGGTTTTCCCAATCAATCTCCCTGTGGTTGAAATTGCCCATAACCAGTAACTTTGCTGTACATGAGTGTGCTCTTTTGGCTACCTCAGCTAGTGTGTCCACCGTTGCTCTGTTGCTCTATTCATATTCCTCTCTTGGTCTCCTGCAGTTCTGTGGAGGTTATACTTCACTGCAATGACTGCTTTATGTCCCCCAGACCGAATTGTACCTCCTATGCAATCCCTTTCTCCAATCTCGTCCATTCCTTCTTTTTCCTCAAATCTCCATTGGTTTTTAATGAACGTTGCAACCCCTCCTCCCCCTCTGCTCCTTCTATCTTTCCCAATGATCCGGGTGAGAAGATTGCTTCTGTTATCATCCCAGTGAGTTTCGTTTCTGTGAATGCTATGTTGTCTGGGGATGTCTCGTAGATTCTTTCATGCCACCCCTCACATTTATTCGTTATTAATTCCGCATTCATATGCCAAACCTTCAAGTTCTTTTCTAAAACTGTGGTCTGGGGAGAATGGTGGGATTGGGGAAGCGGGAGTCCTGGTAGGGGCCTATGGGGGTTGCTTTGGGGGTGGGGGTTATAATGAGGGTGGTGGGGGCAGGAGGCCAAGGGGGAGTTGTTGTGTGGGTGGGGCTTGTGATGAGGGGGGTGGGGGAAGAGGGTACTGTACAGTGTGGTTTTTTTTGTTTAAATTGTTCATTTGCATTGGAGTTGTCATGGATGAATTCCTTCAGTGGGTGGTTCTGGAGGTGGATTCTCCTGCTCATCTCTGTCATAATCTTACGTTCCTCCTTATGTCTTTATACCCTCTCTCTCAGCATCCTCCTTTCTTCTTGTGTTCTGTCTTGGTCGAGGTACACTCTTGGATAGTCTGGTTTGTCCTTTAGTTGTGCTTTCTACGGCAGGATCCTGTTTTGAGTTGACCCTGCCTTGAAAATCACTTTCACTGGCCGTTTTTTTAATCTTGCAAACCACCCAGTTCTCCAAAAAATTTGTCAACTGGGTCATGTCGTCCTCTCCTTTTGGTCTCATGATACTTTCAATCACTTTTTTTCTCCTCCTGTTTTCTTGCTTCATAAGCTTCCCTTTAAACTTCCTAGAGCCTGTAGACAAAAACTGACCTCTCCCTTTCATCCTCCCACTGAATTTCCTTTTGCATCCCCTGAGCTGATTTAGTTCCCACCATTGAAGCATTCCTTCCTTCAACCTCTTCCCTATCTAATGTCTCTGTGCTCAGTGGTCTGTCTTTTTTCCTGCTCACCTGTTCCTGGGCACTGCAGTTGTCTGTTAGAGCCTCTGCACATACCTTTGCTTCTTCATTGTCTTTAGTTCCCTCATTTGTTCTTGATGTGCTCCTCGTCTTTTCCCGGTCCCCACGTGGGTCTTTCAGGGCCTTTGTATTCAGTATAGCTCCTTTGCTCCCTACAGTCCCCTCGTCTGTGACTTATGTAGCAGTTCCTGATGTCATGGATGTACTGTCCTTTGGTATTTTATGCTGTTTCAGGTTTTTTAGTTCCTCTTCTAAGCTCTGTATCTTAGCTTCTACTGCTATAGCTTGTAGCTCGCATTTTCTTCTCTCTGCAGCTATCCTCTCCTCCATTTTCTTACTGAGCTCTTCTAGCTTCCTTCACCATTCTTCATCCCTCTTCATGAGCACTGCTACCCAGTCTTCCCTCCCAGGTTCATCCACCAATCCCCTAGGTCTCCATCCTGCTCTTTGGTAACTAATTTTATCTTTACCACAGAAAAAAGAGCTTATGTATTTTTGGGAGTGAGTGTGTGTGTGTATGGAGTGGGGTGTATGTTGGATAGAGAGTGAGAAGGGGGACAGTGTCAGAGGAGGGGGAGAGGGATAGGGGAAAGATTACGGGTGTACAGGGAGAGAGGGCAAAAGGAAATGAGGGAAAAGTAAGGGGAGAAAGGAGGAAGAAAGAGGGAGAGGAGGAGAAGGAAGATGAGACATGGAAAGAGAAAGAGACAGGGAGCGAGAGAGGAAGGGGGGAGTATATGTGGCAGAAGATGGTTAGGATCAGCCTTTACAGTGGTGGTAGGGATCGTGCACAGAGTATATTCTCACATGCTATGGTGAGTGTGTAGTGTTTTTGAAGAGGAGGAGGAAGAGGAGAAAGAGGAAGAGGAGGAGGAGGAGGAAGAGGAGGAGGAAGAAGAGATGGAAAAGGAGGGACTGTGTGTGTGTGTTAGTTACCATTACCATTTTGGCCTAGGCACATGTCGATTAGATACTAGGCCTATTGAATATGCGTCAATGTGTGTGTGTGTGTGTGTGTGTACTCATGTTAGAACAGTAGTACAGTGAAGCAAATGAATGAATGTGTGTAGTTGGGTGTGTACTCACCTAGTTGTGGTTGCAGGGATCGAGTCATAGTTCCTGGCACTGCCTTTTTGCTAGTCGCTAATACGTCCACTCCTTTCCCTATGAGCATTATCGAACCTCTTCTTAAAGTTATGTATAGATCCAGCCTCCACTACATCACTCTCCAGATTCTTCTACTTCCTGACGACTCTGTGGCTGAAGAAATACTTCCTAACATCCTTGTGACTCATCCGAGTTTTCAAATTCCAGTTGTGACCCCTTGTTGGCGTGTCCCATCTCTGTAACATTCTGTCCCTATCCACCTTGTCAATTCCTTTCAGTATTATATATGTCATTATCATACCTCCCCATCCTTCCTGTCCTCTAGTGTTGTCAGGTTGATTTCCCTTAACTTCCCCTTTAGCTCCAGGACTAGTCTTGTTGCAAACCTATGCACTTTCTGTAATTTATTGATGTCTTTGACCAGGTGTGGGTTCCATACTGGTGCCGAATACTCCAATATGGCCTGACATACACAGTGATCAGTGTCTTGAATAACTCTTTACTTAGTTCTCGAAATGCTATTCTTAAGTTTGCCAGGCACCCATGTGCTACAGGAGTTATCTGTATGATGTGAACATCAGATGTGCTCATTATGATGCTCGCCACAAGATCCTTTTCCTTAAGTCAGTTTTGCAGCCTTTGACCTCTGTGATCTTCTTTGTGTGTGTACTTATGTGTGTATGTGGGTGCATACGTGTACTCACCTATTTGTACTCACCTATTTGTGGTTGCAGGGGTCGATTCACAGCTCCTGGCCCCGCCTCTTCGCTGATTGCTACTAGGTTCTCTCTCTCCCTGCCCCATGAGCTTTATCATACCTCGCCTTAAAACTATGTATGGTTCCTGCCTCCACTACATCACTTTCTAGGCTATTCCATGGCCTGACTACTCTATGACTGAAGAATTACTTCCTAACATCCCTTTGATTCATCTGAGTCTTCAACTTCCAATTGTGACCTCTTGTGTCTGTGTCCCATCTCTGGAACATCCCGTCTTTGTCCACCTCGTCTATTCTGCGCAGTATTTTATATGTCGTTATCATGTCTCCCCTGACCCTCCTTTCCTCCAGTGTCGTCAGGCCGATTTCCCTCAACCTTTCTTCATAGGACAATCCCCGTAGCTCTTGGACTAGTCTTGTTTCAAACCTTTGCACTTTCTCTAATTTCTTGACGTGCTTGACTAGGTGTGGATTCCAAACTGGTGCTGCATACTCCAGTATGGGCCTGACGTAGATGGTATACAGAGTCTTAAACGAATCCTTACTGAGGTATCGGAACGCTATCCATAGGTTTGCCAGGCGCCCGTATGCTGCAGCAGTTATCTGATTGATGTGCGCCTAAGGAGATATGCTCGGTGTTATACTCACCCCTAGATCTTTTTCCTTGAGTGAGGTTTGCAGTCTTTGACCATCTAAACTATATTGTGTCTGCGGTCTTCTTTGCCCTTCCCCAATCTTCATGACTTTGCATTTGGCAGGGTTAAATTCAAGGAGCCAGTTGCTGGACCAGGCTTGTAGCCTGTCCAGGTCTCTTTGTAGTCCTGCCTGATCCTCGTCCGATTTGATTCTTCTCATTAACTTCACATCATCTGCAAACAAGGACACTTCTGAGTCTATCCCTACCGTTATGTCGTTCACATATACCAAGAGCAGCACAGGTCCTAGGACTGACCCCTGTGGAACCCCGCTTGTCACAGGCGCCCACTCTGACACCTCGTCGCGTACCATGACTCGTTGTTGCCTCCCTGTCAGGTATTCTCTGATCCATTGCAGTGCCTTTCCTGTTATGTGTGCCTGGTCCTCTAGCTTTTGCAGTAACCTCTTGTGAGGAACTGTGTCGAAGGCCTTCTTGCAGTCCAAAAATATGCAGTCGATCCACCCCTCTCTCTCTTGTCTTACTTCTGTCACCTTGTCATAAAACTCTAGTAGGCTTGCGACACAGGATTTTCCTTCCCTGAAACCTTGCTGGTTGTCAATTACACACTTGTTTCTTTCCAGGTGCCCCACCACTCTCCTCCTGATGATTTTCTCCATGACCTTGCATACTATACACGTTAGTGATACAGGTCTGTAGTTTAATGCCTCATGTCTGTCTCCCTTTTTAAAAACTGGGACTACATTTGCCATTTTCCATACCTCAGGGAGTTGCCCAGTTTCAAATGATGTGTTGAAGATCTTTGTTAATGGCTCACACAATATCTCTGCTCCCTCTTTAAGGACCCATGGAGAGATGTTGTCTGGTCCCACCGCCTTTGAGGTGTCAAGTTCGCATAGCAGCTTCTTCACCTCCTCCTTGGTTATATGTACCTCCTCCAGCACTTGCTGGTGTGCCCCCCTGTTCTGATTTCTTGGAGTCCTATTGGTTTCCACTGTAAATACTTCTTTAAATCTTGTGTTGAGCTCCTGACAAACCTCTCGGTCGTTTCTTGTGAATTCCCCATCACCCTTCCTCAGTCTGATTACCTGGTCCTTGACTGTTGTTTTCCTCCTGATGTGGCTGTACAACAGCTTCGGGTCAGTCTTTACTTTTGATGCCATGTCATTTTCATATTGTCTCTGAGCCTCCCTTCTTATCTGTGCATATTCGTTTCTGGCTCTTCGGCTGATTTCTTTATTTTCCTGAGTTCTCTGTCTTCTGTACCTTTTCCATTCTCTAGTACACCTAGTTTTTGCCTCCCTACACCTTTGGGTGAACCAAGGACTCGTTATGTTCTTCCCATTATTTCTGTTTTCCTTGGGAACAAACCTCTCCTCTGCCTCCTTGCATTTTGTTGCTACATAGTCCATCATTTCTTGTACTGGTTTTCCTGTCAGTTCCCTCTCCCACTGAATGTCTTGAAGGAAGTTCCTCATGCCTGAGTAGTTCCCCCTTTTGTAGTTTGGTTTTTCCAAGCCTATTCCTGCTACTCTCTCCACTTGGAGCTCAACTATGTAGTCGAAGCACAGAACCACATGATCACTAGCTCCCAGGGGCCTTTCATACATTATACCCTCGATGTCCGAACTACTCATGGTGAATACAAGGTCCGACCTTGCTGGTTCATCCTCTCTCTCTGGTAGTGTCTCTAACATGTTGATGCATGAGGTTTTCCAGTACCACATCCATCATCTTGGCTCTCCATGTTTCGGGACCCCCATGGGGCTCCAGGTTTCCCCAGTCAATCTCCTTGTGATTGAAATCACCCATAACTAGTTACTTTGCTCCCCCCATGTGTGCTCTCCTGGCCACCTCGGCTAGTGTGTCGATCATTGCTCTGTTGCTCTCATCGTATTCTTCTCTTGGCCTCCTGCAGTTCTGTAGTGGATTGTACATTACTGCAATTATCACCTTATGTCCCTCAGACTGGATTGTTTCCTACTAAATAGTCCCTTTCGCCCGTGCCATCCATTCCTTCCATTTTCTCAAAACCCCACTGGTTTTTAATGAGCAGTGCAACTCCTCCTCCCCCTCTCCTTCCTCTGTCTTTCCTGAGGATTTGATATCCGGATGGAAAGATTGAATCTGTTATTATTCTGGTGAGTTTTGTTTCTGTGGGTGCTATTATGTCTGGGGATGTATCTTTGATTCTTTCGTGCCACTCCTCATACTTGCTTGTTATTCCATCTGCATTTGTATACCACACCTTCAACTTCTTTTCTAAGACTGTGGTCTGGGAGGTATATTGGGGTTGGGGAAGTGGGAGACCTGTTAAGAAACTATGGGTTGTTGCTGTGGGGGTGGAGTTTGTAATGTAGTGGGTGGGGGCATTGGATGTGGCATGGGTGTTTTGATTTAGAGTGTTTGGTTGCACTGGGGTTGACCTGGTTGGGAGGCTTCTATAGGAAGTTGTGAGGGAGGCTGTATTTGATCTTCTTCCTGGGTCTGGGATCTCCTGTCTGTCTTCTTCATCCCCTCTCTTTCCTCCTTTCGCCTTTGTACCATCTCTCTCAGTTCCTGCCTTTCTTCTTGTGTTCTGTCGCGGTCGAGATACACCTTCCTGTATGCCGTCATGTCCCTTAATCGTGCTTTCTCCTGCAGGATCCTGGTCCGAGTCGCTTCTGCCTTGAAGGTCACTCTCACTGGCTGGGTTCTTTTTTTTACAAACCCCCCTATTCTCCGAAAATTTTCCAGCTGGGTCATATCGTCTTCTCCTATTGCTTTCATGATGCTTTCAATTGCTGTTTTTCCCCCTTGTTTTCTTGCTTCATATGTTTCCTTTTCGACTTCCTGGAGCCCATACACGAAGACTGTGTGTGTGTGTGTGTGTGTGTGTGTGTGTGTGTGTGTGTGTGTGTGTGTGTGCATGTATGTGTGTGTATATATATGTGTGTGTGTGTGTGTGTGGATGTGTGTGTGTGTGTGTGTGTACTCACCTAATTGTACTCACCTAATTGTGGTTGCAGGGGTCGAGACTCAGCTCCTGGCCCCGCCTCTTCACTGATCGCTACTGGATCCTCTCTCTCTCTGCTTCCTGAGCTTTGTCATACCTCTTCTTAAAACTATGTATGGTTCCTGCCTCCACTACTTCACTTGCTAGGCTATTCTACTTGCTGACAACTCTATGACTGAAGAAATACTTCCTAACGTCCCTGTGACTCGTCTGAGTCTTCAGCTTCCAGTTGTGACCCCTTGTCCCTGTGTCCCCTCTCTGGAACATCCTATCCTATGTGTCGAATTATGTGTGGGTTTATTATGTGTCTGAAAAGTAGGTGGCTTGTGCTTGGAGTGTAATGTAGATTCTCAGTGGTCGCTTGTGTCCACAACCTCTTGTGACCTGACTCCCACCCTTACAGTGTTGCCTATGCTCGACCTGCTTATAGTGAGTTAATCGCCTTGTTCAATGGATTACCATTTGCTAAACCTTATTGAATACTTGAGTGCCTATTCTTTATCGTGCTATGAGAGTTAGACCATTCACATTCAGCTTGGCGGTTAATTGGAACCTGGAACCCCACACCCAAACAACCACTCATAGGTGATACAGTACTTGTAGAGCAGCTGTAGCACTGTAGATTGTCCAGCTCGATGTACGTCCTGGCGTAGATCCACCTCAATTTCTTCTCGTTAATAATGTACCCTATTCACTGTATTTCTTTCACTGGTCACACGATTGTTTCACTTTATTATCTTTCTTGGGTGACACTTGACAACGTCGCCTTACTCACTAGCCTGCCCACTCTGCGCCACAACGTTTTTATTTTCTAGATCACTTACAAAATTGTGGCTCTCCCCACACTTATGTGGTTCAGGCAGATTTAAAATCACTTCTAGGATTGTTCACTAACCTGACACACTTAGCAACCCTTGCAGAACACTTAGGTAGCCCTCAAAAACACTTATATTCCCTGAGCACGGAAGGCGTGACTAGCGCGCTTGCTGTCCCTACTGTATGTGTGTTCCTGTGAACGTGTGTTGCATGTTTGGACACATGTTCACATGCTTGTGTGTGTGTGTGTGCATGAACGTGTGTGCACATATGGGACACGGGCATCTCCCTGTCCCAGTTGTCCTTGCCATAACTAAAATCTTTTCCCTAACTCCTCCCTAATAATGCTATATAGTACTCTATATCTGATAGTCAGCTCTCTAGAGATGAGCGGACTCTAGCTTCCATCAATGCAATAAGCCTGGTGCTATTTTAATCTCCTTTGCTACCGCAATATAGGTGATTATTACATGAGTCTGGCAGTGGAGTGTGACGTCAGTCCTCTTCCTCGCTGGAGGCGATGTCGTACTACACTGACCTCCTTAAAACCTTGTCTGCTTTTAATCACTCATGATTACACCACTTGTGTGGAGAAATTTCTTTAGGAAGGGGGATATCAGCCCGTTTCAGCCCCCTGAGGGAATCAGCCCCCTAGAGGGGCTGATAGTGTCTTGCTTCCTGATCAACAGTTTAATGTTTTACACATGTTTGTACTCTGAAAAATCACAAAGGCCATGTATGCACCGCCTCTGGGGAGTAGTGTTAGTGTAATACGAGTGACTGAGAATTGAGAAAATGACTCTCTTTACCATAACAGGAAAAGTACAGAAAAACTCCTGCATCACTTTATGCACATGAGGGACAATAATGAACTCTCAATGATTGAGACATATCAAGAGATCAACCATTTTGTGTTGAAAAATTTTGGAGTGTTATGCAAGTAAGGAAATTTTGCTGAAATCAACGTTTGGAGGCTGCACCAAGAGTCGGAGGGCACCGGGGGGCAGATTGAAATAAGTTAACAAAGGAACTTGAACAGTGCGTTCTCGATCTTTCAGACAATCTCAACACACGAACATTTACAGTATAACAATTAAAGCAAGTGTTCTAGCTCCCTGTAGAAACATTACTGTGAAATAAAGGACACGTATTGGAGAACAGTATAGTGACAGTGCAAGTGTTGCAAAACAAAAATAACCAGCACATAGAAGACTTCTGTTTCTTATTCTCTTGCTTCTTGGCTGGCCAAAACCCTCACTCCCACCTCCGTCACTCTCATGACTTCATTGAACGGGTTCGCTCTTTCCCGACCTGTAAGATGCTTAATCTTGATGCTGAGTCCCTCTTCACCAATGTCCCTCTTGATGATGTCCTTGATTTTCTTAGAGAGAAGGCCAATGAAGGGTTTCTTCATCTCCCTATACCTACTGATGTCTTTCTTGATCTTATCCGTCTCTGTGTGGACTCTAATTCCTTTTCCTTCCAAGGGAAATAGTATTCTCAAACCTTCGGTGTGGCTATGGGCTCTCCTCTCTCTCCTGTCCTTGCTAATCTTTACATGGAATACTTCGAGACTGCTCTTCCTATCATCAATGTACGCCCTTCACTCTGGCTCCGCTATGTTGATGACATCTTTGCTCTGTGGCCTCATGACTCTTGTCTCTTCCAACCATTTCTTGATGCTCTTAATACTCTTGCCCCTTCCATTAAGTTTAAAGCTGAATGGGAATCTAACTCCTTGCTTCCTTTTCTTGATGTTCATGTCCACCGCTCAGATATAGGTTTTGCCTTTTCCGTTTACCGCAAACCTATGCAAAGTGGCATGTACATTCACTACTTTTCTTATCATGCTTCCTCTGTCAAGAAAAGAGTTCTTATCTCCCTCTTTCCCCGTGCTCTCCGCATATGTGATCCTCAGCTCCTTCAATCTGAAATTTCCACTCTTCAAAATTCATTTTCCCGTCTTGGCTACCCTTCCCATTTCATTGACTCTGCCTACTCACGTGCTAAACGTAGTTTCTTCTCTCCCAAACTCTCTACTCCTGGGAACTCTTCTTTCCTCTGCCTTCCCTACATTTCCGGTCTTTCTAATTTCAACAACTCTCTCCATTCCTTAGACATCAAACTTACTTTCCGCTAGACTAACACTCTTCGCACTAATCTCGTTCATACCTCTCCTCCCTCTACAGATGTTCCTGGCGTCTACTCTATTTCTTGCTCCTCCTGTCCTCTTCAATACTTTGGAGAAACTGGTCGATCTCTTTCTGACAGGGAGCACAAAAATAGTGTTATGCTTGCCGACACTAACAATGCTCTTTTCTGTCACGTCAGAGATCATAGCCATCCTATTGACTGGTCTACTAAAACTGTCTTCCCTACTTCCAACTTTAACAGTCGCCGTCTGGTTGAATCCTCCTTAATACACAATTTTCCTTGTGTGAATCTTAGTCCTGGCTTCGTCTCTGTAGATGCCTTCCTCTCCCACTACATTGTAAAATGCTCCAAACTTTAGAACACTCATGACCTGATCTGATTCCTCCTTTTTCTTTTTCTCCCTCTTCCCCTTTTCCTCTTTCCTTTTTCTCCTTTGGGTTGTCTTTCTTCTGTCCTGTGTATTTGTTCCTTTTATTTATTTATTTGTTTTCCCCCCTCGGGGTTTTTGACCCTCTGTGGGCACCAGCTCCCTTGCAGTGCTTCTCTTTCTTAGCATTTGACTGGCCCCTCCTACTCTTACCACCTCCCCACTACTACTTCCTTCCATCTCCACTACTACTACCACCTCCTGCCTATATATACCCATCCTGCTCTCCTTTTCGTTAGTGTGACTTTGTAAATGGTCCAAGTCGGACCGAAAGGTCGTCGTAAGCTCCTCTCTTCTATTTGTATTGTTCCAGTCACGGTATTGTGCCTTTTTGTTATTTATTTATTCAAGTGTTACAAATTTCCAGACTGAGTGGAGAACATGTGACATTCTTCAAAAGACTATTCTTCAATCAAGACAGTGGATATCCGGGTTACAATTAAGGGTCCGATACACATACCCAGGTAAGTCTGCTCAGGCATACAGTAGTTCATTTGACTCTGCAGTTGAGAGCTAAAGTATGACCTGGCCAGCCTTACTATACACCCGGTTACCTGCGGGCCATTGAGCCTAAAATGTAAGTTATTAAGTATTAAATTTCTGAATGTATATTGCCATATGCTCCTTAAGGGCAATTATTGGTATAATCATTTACCCATTTTTCACCCAGCCCAAAGGAGTGGGGAGGACAGCTCCAATATTTGTTCTTTATTTCGCAGTAATGTTATCACAAGGTGCTAGCACACTTGATTTTAATTGTTATACTGTGAATGTTCGTATGTTGAGATTGAAAGATCGAGAATGCACCGTTAAAGTTCCTTTGTTAGGTCAATACATGCGTAACACGTTTATCAGAGCAGTTCTTATTTCAATCTGCTCCGCGGTGCCCTCTGCCTCTTAGTGCAGCCCCCAAATGCTGATTTCAGCATAATTTCCCTACTTGCTTAACACAGCAACAGCATGCAACACAAAATGCTTGATTTCTTGATATGTCTCGATCACTGAGAGTTTATTATTGTCCCATATGTGCATAAAGTGATGCAGGAGTTTTTCTGTACTTTTCCTGTTACAGTAAAGAGTCATTTTCTCAATTCTGTCACTAGTATTACACTAACACTACTTCTCAGAGGCGGTGCATATGTGACCTTTGTGACGTTCCAGAGAACAAACATGTGTTAATCATTAAACTGTTGATCAGGAAGCAAGACTGCTGAGGTTGTTGCAGTCATGACCGCGTGTATGTGTGTTTATGTGTATGTGTATGTGTGAGTGTGTGTACTCACCTAATTGTGGTTGCAGGAGTCGATTCACAGCTCCTGGCCCCGTCTCTTCACTGGTCGCTACTAGGTCCACTCTCTCCCTGCTCAATGACCTTTATCATACCACTTCTTAAAGTTATTTATGGATCCTGTCTCCACTACATCGGTCTCCAAAGTGTTCCACTTCCTGACAACTCTATTACTGAAGAAATACTTCCTAACATCCATGTGACCCCTTGTTGTTGCGTCCCATCTCTGAAACATCATGTCAGTTGTGTGTATGTGTTTGTGTGTGTGTGTGTGTGTGTGTGTGTGTGTGTGTGTGTGTTTGTGTGTGTGTGTGTGTGTGTGTGTGTGTGTGTGTGTGTGTGTGTGTATGTGTTTGTATGTGTGTGTGTGTGTGTGTGTGTGTGTGTGTTTATGTGTGTGTGTGTGTGTGTGTGTGAGTATGTGTGTGTGCGTGTGTGTGTGTGTGTGTTTGTATGTGTGCGTGTGTACTCACCTAGTTGTACTCACCTAGTTGAGGTTGCAGGGGTCGAGTCCAAGCTCCTGGCCCCGCCTCTTCACTGGTCGCTGATAGGTCACTCTCCCTGAACCATGAGCTTTATCGTACCTCTGCTTAAAGCTATGTATGGATCCTGCCTCCACTACATCGCTTCCTAAACTATTCCACTTCCTGACTACTCTGTGGCTGAAGAAATACTTCCTAACATCTCTGTGATTCATCTGTGTCTTCAGCTTCCAACTGTATCCCCGTGTTGTTGTGTCCAGTCTCTGGAACATCCTGTCTTTGTCCACCTTGTCAATTCCTCTCAGTATTTTGTAAGTCGTTATCATGTCCCCCCTATCTCTCCTGTGTCGTCAGGTTGATTTCCCTTAACCTCTCCTCGTAGAACATACCTCTTAGCTCTGACACTAGTCTTGTTGCAAACCTTTGCACTTTCTCTAGTTTCTTTACATGCTTGGCTAGGTGTGGGTTCCAAACTGGTGCCGCATTCTCCAATATGGGCCTAACGTACACGGTGTACAGGGTCCTGAACGATTCCTTATTAAGATGTCGGAATGCTGTTCTGAGGTTTGCCAGGCGCCCATATGCTGCGGCAGTTATTTGGTTGATGTGCGCTTCAGGAGATGTGCCTGGTGTTATACTCACCTCAAGATCTTTTTCCTTGAGTGAGGTTTGTAGTCTCTGGCCTCCTAGACTGTACTCCGTCTGCGGTCTTCTTTGCCCTTCCTCAGTCTTCATGACTTTGCACTTGGTGGGATTGAACTCCAGGAGCCAATTGCTGGACCAGGTCTCCAGCCTGTCCAGATCCCTTTGTAGTTCTGCCTGGTCTTCGATCGAATGACTTCTTCTCATCAACTTCACGTCATCTGCAAACAGGGACAACTCGGAGTTTTTTCCTTCCGTCATGTCATTCACAAATACCAGAAACAGCACTGGTCCCTGTGGGACCCCGCTGGTCACAGATGCCCACTCTGACACCTCGCCACGTGCCATTACTCGCTGCTGTCTTCCTGACAAGTATTCCTTGATCCATTGTAGTGCCTTCCCTGTTATCCCTGCTTGGTCCTCAAGTTTTTGCACTAATCTCTTGTGTGGAACTGTGTCAAACGCCTTCTTGCAGTCCAAGAAGATGCAATCCACCCACCTCTCTCTCTTTTGTCTTACTGCTGTCACCATGTCATAGAACTCCAGCAGGTTTGTGACACAGGATTTCCCGTCCCTGAAATCATGTTGGCTGCTGTTGATGAGATCATTCATTTCTATGTGTTCCACCACTCTTCTCCTGACAATCTTCTCCATGACTTTGCATACTATACTTGTCAGTGACACTGGTCTGTAGTTTAGTGCTTCATGTCTGTCTCCTTTTTTAAAGATTGGGACTACATTTGCTGTCTTCCATGCCTCAGGCAATCTCCCTGTTTCGATAGATGTATTGAATATTGTTGATAGGGGTACACATAGTGCCTCTGCTCCCTCTCTCAGGACCCATGGAGAGATGTTATCTGGCCCCATTGCCTTTGACGTATCTAGCTCACTCAGAAGCCTCTTCACTTCTTCCTCGGTTGTGTGTACTGTGTCCAGCACCTGGTGGTGTGCCCCACCTCTCCATCTTTCTGGACCCCCTTCTGTTTACTCTGAGAACACTTCTTTGAATCTCTTGTTGAGTTCCTCACATGCTTCACGGTCATTTCTTGTTGTCTCTCCTCCTTCCTTCCTTAGCCTGATTACCTGGTCCTTGACTGTTGTTTTCCTCCTGATGTGGCTGTATAACAGCTTCGGGTCATATTTGGCTTTTGCTGCTATGTCGTTTTCTTATTGTCGTTGGGCCTCCCTTCTTATCTGTGCATATTCGTTTCTGGCTCTACGACTGCTCTCCTTATTCTCCTGGGTCCTTTGCCTTCTATATTTCTTCCATTCCCTAGCACACTTGGTTTTTGCCTCCTTGCACTTTTGGGTGAACCACGGGCTCATCCTGGCTTTTTCATTATTCCTGTTTCCCTTGGGTACGAACCTCTCTTCAGCCTCCTTGCACATTGTTGCTACATATTCCATCATCTCATTAACTGGCTTCCCTGCCAGTTCTCTGTCCCACTGAACCTCGTTCAGGAAGTTCCTCATCCCCGTGTAGTCCCCTTTCTTGAAGTTTGGTTTCATTTGTCCTGGCCTTCCTGCTTCCCCCTCCACTTGTAGCTCTACTGTGTATTCGAAGCTCAAAACCACATGATCGCTGGCCCCAAGGGGTCTTTCGTATGTGATGTCCTTAATATCTGCACTACTCAAGGAGAATACTAAGTCCAGTCTTTCTGGTTCATCCTCTCCTCTCTCTCTTGTAGTGTCCCTTACGTGTTGGTACATGAAGTTTTCCAGTACCACCTCCATCATCTTAGCCCTCCATATATCTTGGCCCCCATGTGGCTCTAAGTTCTCCCAGTCGATCTACTTGTGGTTAAAGTCACCCATGATCAGGAGCTTTGCCCTGCATGCATGAGCTCTTCTGGCCACTGCAGCCAGTGTGTCAACCATCGCTCTATTGCTCTCGTCATACTCTTGCCCTGGCCTCCTGCTGTTCTGTGGGTTATACATCACTGCAATTACCACCTTGGGACCTCCAGAGTGAAGTGTTCCTGCTTTGTAATCACTTTCTTCTCCGCTGTCTCCTCTCTCCAGCTCATCAAAATTCCATCAGTGTTTGATCAGCAGTGCCACTCCTCCACCCCCCTCTGTTCCTTCTGTCTTTCCTCAGGATCTGGTATCCCGTTGGAAAGATGGCATCTGTTATCATACCTGTAAGCTTGGTTTCTGTGAGTGCTATGATGTCCGGTGATGCCTCTTTGACTCTTTCGTGCCACTCCTCCCACTTATTTGTTATTCCATCAGCGTTTGTGTACCATACCTTCAGTTTCCTTTCCAACACTGTGGTTTGGGGGGCCTGTGGGGGTGGGAGACCTTGCAGCATACTGTGGGATTCTATGGTTGGGGTTGGGTGAAAGCTGTGGGTATGGATTGTAGTGTGTGTTGGGATGGTGTGATAGGTTGTGGGGTTCTGAGGATAGTTGTGTGTGTGCTTGCCCTTGCTGCTCTGTTCTGCTCTGACTGACCTCTGCTGGTTCCATCCTTGTCTCCTTTCCTAGCTCCTTTCGCTTTTTTATCCTCTCCCTCAGCTGCTGTCGTTCTGTTTGTGTTTTGTTTCTGTTTAGGAACACCTTCTTGTACTCTTCCGAGTTTTTCAACTGTGGTTTCTCTTGGAGGATCCTGTTCCACATTGTTTCTGTCCTGAGAATCAGCTTGATTGGTTGGTTTCTCCCCGTCAAGTAACCGCATATTCTCAGAAAATTTACACTCTCGTCCATGTCTTCTCCCCCTATTTCTGTGATGATTTTCTCAATCTCCTTTCTTTCTTCCTGCCGTTTTTCAGTGTGTGTCCTTTCCTCTCTGTCCTGAAGCCCATGGATAGACACTGATTTTGCCCTTTCCTCCTCCCATTGCCTCTCTCTCTGTGTCTCTGGTTCATGTCTGTATGTGGTCATTTTCTCCCTTGATTTTTCCAGTGGCTCTTGGTAGCATGATTGTGCCTCAGCATTCGACCTATTTCCCTCTCCATCTGCACCCAGCTGCTCTTCCCTTTCACTCCCTGGCCCTTCTTTGCAGGCTGATATGACCTTAGCATAATTCATATCTCCTTCCTACCTGTTCCGCCTCTCAGCTTCATATGCTGTGTCTTCTCTGGTCACTGCCCCGGAGACTTGCTTCAGCCAGTTTACCTCAAATTGTAGGGCCCTTACCTTGGCTACTGCAGTTTCAACTTGTGCCTCCCAATTCCTCGTCTCCTTCTCCAACCTCCAAGCTCCAAGCTCTTTCTCCATTTTCTCAGAAAGCTCTCCTAATTTTCTCTCCCATTCTTGTTCCATCCATTTCCACTGCTCCTCCATCCATTCCTCCCTACCAGTACCATTGTCATCTGATCCCTGATTCCTACGAGTCCCAACCATTATTTTTTTTTTAGTGAAAGAAAGAAAAAGAGAGAGAGAGAGAGAAGGGAAAGATAGAAGGAGAGAGAGAGAGGAAAAGTGGCAAGGGAAAGAGAGAGAGAGAGGGAGAAAGAGAGAGAAGGGGAGGGTAGAAGGAGAGAGGTGGAGAGAAGGGAAAAGGGGAGAGAGAGAGAGAGAGAGAGAGAGAGAGAGAGAGAGAGAGGGTGAAGACGTGTCACCGTGTGCTCCACAAACTTTCTTAATATTACTTAAATACGAGGGTTGGTGAGGATAAAAACTGTTCAGTGACGAAGTACTACTTACAACACATTAGTACAAGTAAGCCAACTCCTCCACTGAAGTGAATATAAGCAATATCAGTGATATTAAGTGTGGTATGGTGAAGACATGGTGTGAGGGGAAGCGGCAGGCCTTAGGAGTGTCTTCACTATTGCCTTCAGAGTGAGCGTCTAATATTATATGTGTTTTGTGCTATGTACTAGCATCTGGTGCTTTATAACAACGTGGCTGGTACAATGCAACACAGTGATTTGTGTAACATCTTCCTTTAGTGGAAAAGTGGATAGCATAAACAGTGTTTATTAAGTGATAGTGAGAAGGCAACACTTCCAGCTAGTCGGCCCACTGCCGCCCGCCCTCACTACCCACCGGCTATAAACACCCCCACCCACCCACACTCCACCCCACCCACGACATCACCACCCACCCTCTCTCTCTCCTGCGAACTTCAAACCTACAAGCCTCCTCTGGGATGACTTCACACCGCAAAATAGCAAGATTATCTACGCTATCTGGCTATTGTCCCAGTAGATACTGCAGTGTTTGTGGGTATACCACAAGGGACAAAGATCTTCTTGGATGTAAGGAGCCTACTTGTTCCAACTACTGCCACACAGATTGCATTCCAGAAGGAGAATTTTGTTGCAGCCAGGTTGAAAATTTCAGAAAATTTAAGGATATCCATAATCCTGTGGTATATGTGGATACAAGCCTGGAGCTACAGGAGGAAGGTTCAGAAGTCCTACCTCAGGGACTCCTGTCCAAAGATCAAGACTGCCCTCTTGGGCTGTGTTGTAAAGTTGCAGCTAAGATAATCCATCACAGGGAAGCACTTCATGAGCTCCTCAAATCATTAGATAATCTACAAGCTATTGTAGAAGGCCAGTGCAAGCCTGCATCAAGTGACGTAAGCTGCTCAGCTGATGGCGACACTATTGACAAAGACTGGAAGTCCCACACTGAGCTTAACTCAGGGGTAAACGACTGGTGGAATTCTGTCATCGCTAAGGTCCCACAGTCTGACAGAGTTCAAAACACTACCTTTGGGAATTCTAACACAATTCCTCTGACCACCACAGAGGGAACAAATCCTCTTCCCAGCAACGTGGGAAGCCTTGGATCTGTTAATTCTCCTACACCTGACATCTCTGCTTCAGCCACTGCCAGTCTACTTGACAGTGCACATACCATCTCTGATCCTACACCTGTCAGCACACCTGCCGATACTATTCTAGAATCTGGTAGTAGTGTTTCGACAGCAAGTTCTGAGCCAGGAGCTTCTCCACCAGAGAACGGTGCAGTTAGTGATCAGGGAACTATCACTGCACCTGATCACCTACTGCGCCGAAGTACGAACAGCAGGGACACATCTGTCAGAACTGGTAGAGGGCGGGGTAGAGGACGTGGAGGAGGACGTGGAGGAGGAAGACATCTACAGCCGTCTCACCCTCCACTAACACAGTTCCAGCGGCAGAATCTGAGGACAAATCTGCGAAACACAGGAGGTGCAACAAACCCTAGTCCACCCTCCCAGGCACCTAGGCTGTGCTCTCGCTGTCACCGGAAGGGGCACTCTGCCAACAACTGCCTGCGAGATACCAGGTGTAACTACTGCTACAAGAAAGGACATAAGGAGGACCAGTGTCGGAAGAAAAAGGAACTTGACAGACAGGGCCACCTGTTTAGAGACCTGTTCTCAGAACAAACCAGCAGGATCTCTGAATTGGTGAACACTCTCACACGTCACCCACTTAGCTACTCCTATCCCAGCCCAGCAGGTGGGATTGGGCCTTATACACGACCACAGACCTACATCCCTGCAGCTGCCTCAGTACCCTACCTCTCTCAAGGGCAGGCACCTTACATTCCCTACACACCCACCACCTCAAGCTGACCACTTCATCATGAGGAGCCAGTCTATCAGCATCCTGTCGGCCAACATTAGAGGTTTCATTACTAATGTTGGAGAGCTCACACATAGCTTTGTGAACACTCGACGTCCCGACATGATAGCTGTTGTTGAAACATTTTTGGATGACAGGACTCCAGAAAATTTTGCAAGAATTGCTGGCTACACCTCATGGATGAGAAGAGACAGGCAAGGGCAAGGAGGTGGTGTTGCTGTGTGCTTCTCTAAAAGTGTTCATGCCCAGCACATAGATGTTGCCACCCCTACACATCTTGAAATGATGTTCTTCAAGCTCTGTATAAACACTAGTACCTCTGTACTAGCATGTGCAATGTACAGACCTCAGTGGCAACACGCAGACCCTATCAACTTCCTAATGGAAAATATTGACTCCCTTCTGCTACAACACAACTGTCAACATATTATAATTGTTGGTGACCTCAACCAGCACCTTATACAGAGGGACTTTGATGACCTTCTTGCAGTGTTTGACATGAGAAACTTTGTTGATTTCCCTACTCATATCTCTGGCTCCTCCCTTGACCCAGTAGTGAGTGATCTGGCAGAAGGCATAGTCACTTGTCAACCCCTCGGCTACGTTGGATCGTCTGACCACAAGGCTGTTTTTACCACACTTAAGATCCCAACAGAACGAGGTGAGGAGTCCACACGCACAACCTGGCTATGGGAAAGAGGTAATTGGCCAGCCCTTTGCTCTGAGCTCGCCACCACCGACTGGAATGCTCTTCTCCAGGGGGATGTTGACAACCAAGTGAAAGCCTTCACTGGACACATCCTTAATCTGCAACAAGAACACATTCCTCACCGGCAATATGTGACAAAGCCTACAGATCAGCCTTGGTTTGGCTTTCGTTGTAGAGAGGCTGCTACTGCTAAGTACAAAGCATGGCGAAGGTATAAGAGACATCCTACCACCTATAACAGGAACTTGCACATGCAAGCCTGTAGGCATATGGGTGATGTTCAAAAGTGGGCCATTGCTAAATGGGAGGTGGACACTAAAAGAAAGTTAGCATCAGGTAGGGTAGGCTCCAAAACCTGGTGGTCCCTGGTCAAGGACAGACAAGGTTATCTGCCTGATGAACTTATTCCACCTCTAAATCGACAGGATGGGACCACCTCTACTAGTAGTCAAGAGAAGGCGGACCTCTTTGCTGAACACTTTGCTACCAAAATGCAAGTTCCTGATCCAGCAAGGGACCCTCCTTGGCTAGCTGCAAGAACTGTGTCAAAA
>NC_091327.1:4180609-4193109 GCF_038502225.1 Cherax quadricarinatus
GAAGGAGGTGGATGTTAAGTTCACAAGTTTACTTAATGTGTAGTGGATTATAATTATTACAATATTAATTTGGATAAGTCAAGTGTGGCTAAAGATTATATTAATGTGTATAAGTGTATGTGTAATCGATAAACTAAGTGTAGATAATTATCTTAATGTGTATATTAATTTTGCAAAGCCAAAGTGGCTAGGATTTATATTAATGTATTTGTATAATATTAATTTGATAAGACAATTCTGGCCAAGATTTATATCAGTGTATGTGTAATTGATAAGACAAGTGTGGCTAAAGATTATATTGTGTATAATATTAATTTGTTATGCCAAATTCTGGCAAGGATTATATTAATTTGTGTAATATTAATTTTGATAAGCCAAGTTTGGCTAAAGGTTTGTTGTATTAATGCACATTTGAAGTTTATATTATTTTCTTACATGTAATTGCTAAGCTCAAGTAGCTAGGATTTATTCAAAGGTAAGTTGTATCAGTGTTGTAAGTTGTAATCAGTGTTATTAATAAAGTTGAATTTAATACATTACATCATGGCTGAAATGAGGAAATTAATATAGAAGACAAACATATGGAATATAGAGCAAAGAAAGCATCAATACAAGCTAGAAAAGTTCATGTAACCAAGGCATATAATAAGTGCTTGGAATTAATGATTCAAGAAACTGTGAATACTGATGATTTAAAATTGTATTTAGATGCTTTAGGTAATAGATATGATTCATACAAATTATATTACAACAAATATGTACGAGATTTGTTAGTAAACTGTGTAGATGAGACTGAAGTAGATCTCATGATTAATCAGTATTATGAATTAGAAGAAAAGATTCTTGTAAAAGTCAGGCCTTGAATAAATTAAAATGTGTAAACCAGGCATTTAATCAGTCTGCTCCAACAAATAATATGTCTTTGCCAAAACTCCCAGAACTATGTTTACCTGTATTTAATCCTGGTGAAACTTGGGAGGAAATTTGGTCAATTTTTAAAGCAGCTGTGCATGACAGGAGTGACCTAGCCTGTGTAACTAAATTATTTTACCTCAAAGGACAGGTAAGAGGAGATGCTCACATACTCATACAAGCCTTTCCCAATGTAGATGACTCTTACAAGGAAGCAGTTGACTTGTTGAAGGTCACTTATGGTAATATAGAACAAAGTAGGTTGGATCTAGTGAATATCATTGTTAATTTAAAATCTCCAGATCACACTTACAAAGGTTTACAGCAGTTTAGAGTTAAACTGGAGAGCACTCTCAAAACTTTAAGTAATAAATATAATCTGAAGGAATCAGACTGGTTATTGAGTGCCATGGTACAGAATAAATTAAACTATAAAACACTTGAATGGATCTCAAACAAATATCACAAGGGTTATTTTGGTCTGGAGGAAATAAGACTAGGTCTACAAGAATTAATTGTGCAGTTGCAGACCAGCCAACAAACTCATTTTAAAGATGCAACACATAATAACTCTGAAGTATCTGTCAAGTTTCACAAAGGGAGAAATTATCCCAATGTTAATAATCAAAATTCATTTCCTAAAAAGAGGTACATAGGTGCATATCAAGTAGCAGGAATCAGAAATAATGATTCTCCACAAGGTAAGAAGAATAAGTACCCTCCTAAGAGTAGCCCAGTTAATAAGAAACCAGTCAAAGAAAAGAGAGATTGTCTCTTCTGCAAGGGTACTCATTTTTCTAAGAATTGCAATGCATACAAATCATGGAATGATAAAGTTGAAAGATTGGGTAATCACAATGTAAAGGATTGTTATGCCAAATTAAACTTCTGTTATCAATGTCACAAAGGAAGACACCATATAGTCGTGTGTAAGGGTCTATATGATAATGTTGATAATAATGATAATGTTGACAATCCTGACACAACAGTAGCTAATGTAAAAATTGCTGATAATATTAATAATGATGGTTTTGCTGAAGTAGCCTTACCTGTGTTACAGGTAAAAATTGATGATAAAAGGCATAAATCAAAAAATGTAACTGCATTATTAGACCAGGGATCCCAACGTACTTTCATTAAACGTAAATGTCTTGATGGTATGAAAGTACAGATGGGAGATCCCACAACTTTAAAATTATCTGGTTTTCTCTCAGATAAAAGAGCTCAATTGTATGACACTGTTTATGTAACTGTCAAGTTGGGCAATGAGAAAAAACGTGTTAATGCAGTAATTGTAGATAGACTTCCAGAGAAAATATCTACAGTAGGGCTTAGTAAAGCTACAGAAAGACTTTCACATAATGTAAATTTAGCACCTTCTGGTGTAAGTGATGATTCTGTAGGCCCAATAAATATTTTGATAGGTAGTGACTATTATGCCTCCTTTGTAAAGGGTATGGTAAAGAAATGTGGTGTCACCCTTTTGAAGACTGCAGGAGACCATGTAATGTATGGTAGGATTAATCGTAATAATAATTCATGACTAGAGGAAACTACAAATACCATAACTGTGTGTCTTACTCATGAAATCGTACCCCAGTACAATTCTTCCATAGAGGATGGTGTTGAGCCAGTGCGTAAATTGTGGGAATTAGACAGCATTGGAATAAATGTAAATGAAGAAAGTCCAGACGATTCTTTTACTCAGGAGCAATACCTGAGAGATGTAAAATTTGAATCTGGACAATACTGGGTACGACTTCCGTGGAGACTGAACCATCCAGAATTGCCCACTAATTACAGAATGGCATATGGACATTTAAAGGCTCAGCCCCGCGAACTGACTAAGACACCAAAATTGTTAACTGCCTATAATGATATAATTGCTAAGCAGTTAATTAATAAATTTATAGAAGAGGTACCTCCTGAGCAAGCCAAAATTTATGGTCACTATTTCCCACATCACGGAGTGAAGAAGGATTCTAAGACCACTCCTCTGAGTTTCCAAATGTTTTGATCCACTAGGTTTAGTGTCACCCCTTACTATAAGAGGGAAATTATTAATTCAGGAAACATGGAAACTTAAATGTGCTTGGGATGAAATTCTACCTGAGGAATTCATTAACAGGTGGGATGAATTAATTGGTGATTATGAGAAAAATTCAATGTTGGAGTTCCCATGCCAGGTGGCCAATCCAGATGGAAAAAATATACTCCACATTTTTTGTGATGCTTCAAAATTGGCATATGGAGCAGTTGCTTACCTTCAATGTAATAGTGTTATCTCTCTTGTTATGTCTAAGGCTAAAGTGTCTCCAATTAAATCACGTACCTTACCTCAGTTGGAATAAACAGCCATTTATGTAGGTGTCAAATTAGCTAATTATATAAGAAGTAAGTTGCAGGAGATAAATATTAGCGACACTGTAATTTGGTCTGATAATGAGGTATCCTTACAATGGATTCGTAATGGAAACAGTAAAATTGTGTACGTACAAAACAGAGTCACTGAAATTAATCAGATGCAAGAGAAGTATAATAGTTTGGGTCAGCATATGTTAACATTTAATCATATACCTGGTGAGGAGAATCCTGCTGATTTCTTGTCTCGAGGTTTATCTTATGCTAAATTTGTAAATACTGTATCATGGTTTAAAGGACCGAGCTGGTTGGTAAATAAAGCTAATTGGCCTGTACAAAAGGCGTATATTACTCCTGTTGAAATTACTGTGACCACCATTCTAATAGTTTGTCCTTCCTTAGCCATTGATGTAAATAGGTATTCTTCTTTACCCAAACTAATCAATGTAACTAAGTTTGTGTTTAAATTTCTAAACAAGATGAATATTTCATATAAGTTTTCACATCCTCTTGAATATTGGATAAAGAAGGTACAAGAAGAAATCTATAAAAATGAGATTAAATTGATGATGGAAAGAAAAATTGTGAAAGGTTCGATAATAGAGAAATTGGGGCTGTATTTAGAGAACAATGTAATTAGGTGCAGAGGTAGGTTACAAAATGCTGAATTGGGTGATTATGCAAAACACCCTATCTTACTGCCCAAAACTCATCATCTAACAAATTTGATTGTTCTAAATGCCCATAAAAATGTAATGCATGGTGGGGTACAAGATACCTTAAATTGTATTAGGGAAACTTTCTGGATTCCACAAGGATGGCAAAGTGTAAAAAGGGTGATTAAATCTTGTGTAATATGTTGCCGTGTGGATGCCAGATCCTATATGTACCCAGGTCCTCCACCATTGTCAAATGAGCCATTTGAGTCGTTTAGCAACGAACTCCGGCCAGCCGCAGTGTGGAAAATACTGTATATATTTCCGGAAATACGGTAATTTATAGGTAAATAGATGCCCTATATTGTATTTTTAAAAGAAGTATGTTATCGAAAATGGGAAACCTGCGGCTGGGGAGTCAGTCGCCATTTTTGTTTGAATTGAATAACACGTTGTGAATAATGGGAAGAAATTTTCGTGCTCTAGAGGTTAAAATTGGGCTGACACCTCTCAAATAGGAGGCGAAATTGTTGGATGTGCAGTCCTGCATAACTTGAGATATCAGACGACTGGACAAGACAGCTCCAGGAACCTCAGATAAGTCTGTTATGCTATAACTCTGGCCAGTTGTTATTTTCATGTATAGACAGTGAGGTTTTCTGAGTATGATACAACTTAATCTCCAGTCAAATTGGTGAGTGCTATGATTAAGATATATTCTCCTTCTGTTATATAAATGTGTGTATATACTACAATCCATTTTTAATTTTAATATACAGTCCACAAATTTATATATTTACCAGCATTCCTGGTGATGTATATTTCATTTAATTAATAGGTCCAGAGCAACTTGTGGATATGACAGTTGCAGGTATCGAAGGGGGACATTTTTTGCGACCTAACTGATAAATTTTTTGCGACCTAACTGATAAATAATATTTATCTATGTTCATTTACTGTTATGTATATAACGATACATTCAGATAAATGCAATTTTCCACAAGTAGTACCTTCTTATCTATTGCCAGTTCTACATCTATCTCCACTCATCTTCATTACGTCAATACTTTCTTTAATTTTTTCTACATTACTTATGTTGAATCCTTCATATCTTTTTCATTTTATAAAGATACATTTTTTCTAATTAAATTTTTCAGGCAGAATTTCTTGCCTTATGAGATTTTGTTCCAGTTTAAATATTTTGTCCATCAATTCACAACATTTTTTTTCTATTGTTGCACCAGCACATCCATGTTTTTGACCCGGCTCGCTCAGGAACATTACAGACAAATGGGCAACGTAACCACGTTTTCGCTGTTTTGTTTTTTTTCTCAATTCTGAATACATTTTGTTCTTACAACAATAATTTTCAATATTCTTTTATACCTTCCATATTCTTCGGATACTACCAAACGTATATTGCTCTGCTTGATTAAAAATAAACAGGCACAGACATCCGTTTTTCCCAGGATGTGGAGCCTGACATCCGCTCTTCTCCATCTCCGTCTCCGTCTGTACGAAGTAGTAGTTACATGAGTCAAAGGAATTTCTCTATAGATACTTGACCTGGAGCGTGTGGTTTTCCTGTGTGTTAATGCGTGTGTGTGTGTGTGTGTCTGTGTACTTACCTATTTGTACTCACTTATTTGTGGTTGCAGGGGTCGAGTCATAGCTCCTGGGCCCGCCTCTTCGCTGATTGCTACTAGGTCCTCTCTCTCCCTGCCCCATGAGCTTTATCATACCTCGCCTTTAAACTATGTATGGTTCCCGCCTCCACTGCGTCACTTTCTAGGCTATTCCACGGCCTGACTACTCTATGATTGAAGAAATACTTCGTAACATCCCTTTGATTCATCTGAGTCTTCAACTTCCAATTGTGACCTCTTGTGTCTGTGTCTCTTCTCTGGAACATCCCGTCTTTGTCCATCTTGTCTATACTGCGCAGTATTTTATATGTCGTTATCATGTCTCCCCTAACCCTCCTGTCCTCCAGTGTCTTCAGGCCGATTTCCCTCAGCCTTTCTTCGTAGGACAATCCCCGTAGCTCTGGGACTAGTCTTGTTGCAAACCTTTGCACTTTCTCTAATTTCTTGACGTGCTTGACGAGGTGTGGATTCCAAACTGGTGCTGCATACTCCAGTGTGGGCCTGACGTAAATGGTATACAGAGTCTTGAACGAATCCTTACTGAGGTATCGGAACGCTATCCGTAGGTTTGCCAGGCGCCCGAATGCTGCAGCAGTTATCTGATTGATTTGCGCCTCAGGAGATATGCTCGGTGTTATACTCACCCCCAGATCTTTTGCCTTGAGTGAGGTTTGCAGTCTTTGGCCATCTAAACTATATTGCGTCTGCGGTTTTCTTTGCCCTTCCCCAATCTTCATGACTTTGCATTTGGCAGGGTTAAACTCAAGAAGCCACTTGCTGGACCAGGCTTGCAGCCTGTCCAGGTCTCTTTGTAGTCCTGCCTGATCCTCATCCGATTTGATTCTTCTCATTAACTTCATATCATCTGCAAACAAGGACACTTCTGAGTCTATCCCTTCCGTTATGTCGTTCACATATACCAAGAGCAGCACAGGTCCTAGGACTGACCCCTGTGGAACCCCGCTTGTCACAGACGCCCACTCTGACACCTCGTCACGTACCATGACTCGTTGTTGCCTCCCTGTCATGTATTCTCTGATCCATTGCAGTGCCTTTCCTGTTATGTGTGCCTGATCCTCTAGCTTTTGCAGTAACCTCTTGTGAGGAACTGCGTCGAAGGCCTTCTTTGCAGTCCAAAAAAATGCAGTCGATCCACCCCTCTCTCTCTCTTGTCTTACTTCTGTCACCTTGTCATAAAACTCTAGTAGGTTTGTGACACAGGATTTTTCTTCCCTGAAACCGTGCTGGTTGTCAATTATACACTTGTTTCTTTCCAGGTGCTCCACCACTCTCCTCCTGACGATCTTCTCCATGACCTTGCATACTATACACATTAGTGATACAGGTCTGTAGTTTAGTGCCTCATGTCTGTCTCCCTTTTTAAAAATTGTTACTGCATTTGCCATCTTCCATACCTCAGGGAGTTGCCCAGCTTCAAATGATGTGTTGAGGATCTTTGTTAATGGCACACACAATATCTCTGCTCCCTCTTTAAGGACCCAGAGAGAGATGTCTGGTCCCACCGCCTTTGAGGTGTCAAGTTCGCATTGCAGCTTCTTCACCTTCTCCTTGGTTATATGTACCTCATCCAGCACTTGCTGGTGTACCCCCCTGTTCTGATTTCCTGGAGTCCTACTGGTTTCCACTGTAAATACTTCTTTAAATCTCGTGTTGAGCTCCTGACATACCTCTCGGTCGTTTCTTGTGAATTCCCCATCACCCTTCCTCAGTCTGATTACCTGGTCCTTGACTGTTGTTTTCCTCCTGATGTGGCTGTACAACAGCTTCGGGTCAGTCATGACTTTCGATGCTATGTCATTTTCATATTGTCTCTGAGCCTTCCTTCTTATCTGTGCATATTCGTTTCTGGCCCTTCGGCTAATCTCTTTGTTTTCCTGAGTTCTCTGTCTTCTGTACCTTTTCCATTCTCTAGTACACCTAGTTTTAGCCTCCCTACACCTTTGGGTGAACTAAGGACTCGTTCTGTTCTTCCCATTATTTCTGTTTCCCTTGGAAACAAACCTCTCCTCTGCCTCCTTGCATTTTGTTGCCACATAGTCCATCATTTCTTGTACTGGTTTTCCTGTCAGTTCCCTCTCCCGCTGAATGTCTTGAAAGAAGTTCCTCATGCCTGAGTAGTTCCCCCTTTTGTAGTTTGGTTTTTCCCAGCCTATTCCTGCTATTCTCTCCACTTGGATCTCAACTATGTAGTCGAACCACAGAACCACATGATCTGTAGCTCCCAGGGGCCTTTCATACAAGATATCCTCGATGTTTGAACTACTCAAGGTGAATACAAAGTCCAGTCTTGCTGGTTCATCCTCTCCTCTCTCTCTGGTAGTGTCTCTAACATGTTGATGCATGAGGTTTTCCAGTACCACATCCATCATCTTGACTCTCCATGTTTCGGGACCCCCATGGGGCTCAAGGTTTTCCCAGTCAATCTCCTTGTGATTGAAATCACCCATAACTAGTACTTTGCTCCCCCCATGTGTGCTCTCTCCTGGCCAACTCGGCTAGTGTGTCGACCATTGCTCTGTTGCTCTCACCGTATTCTTCTCTTGGCCTCCTGGAGTTCTGTGGTGGGTTGTACATTACTGCAATTATCACCTTATGTCCCTCAGACTGGATTATTCCTACTAAGTAGTCCCTTTCACCCATGCCATCCATTCCTTCCATTTTCTCAAAACCCCACTGGTTTTTAATGAGCAGTGCAACTCCTCCTCCCCCTCTCCTCCCTCTGTCTTTCCTGAGGATTTGATATCCGGGTGGAAAGATTGAATCTGTTATTATTCTGGTGAGTTTTGTTTCTGTGAGTGCTATTATGTCTGGGGATGTCTCCTTGATTCTTTCGTGCCACTCCTCATACTTATTTGTTATTCCATCTGCGTTTGTATACAACACCTTCAACTTCTTTTCTAAGGCTGTGGTCTGGGAGGTGTATTGGGGTTGGGGAAGTGGGAGACCTGATAAGGAACTATGGGTGGTTGCTGTGGGGGTGGAGTTTGTAATGTAGTGGGTGGGGCATTGGATGTGGCATGGGTGTTTTGGTTTAGAGTGTTTGGCTGCACTGGGATTGACCTGGTTGGGAGGCTTCTATAGGAAGCAGTGAGGGAGGTTGTATTTGATCTTCCTGTGTCTGGGATCTCCTGTCTGTCTTCCCCATCCCCTCTCTTTCCTCCTTTCGCCTTTGTACCATCTCTCTCAGTTTCTGCCTTTCTGCTTGTGTTCTGTCGCGGTCGAGATACACCTTTCTGTATGCCGGCATGTCCCTTAATCGTGCTTTCTCCTGCAGGATCCTGTTCCGAATTGATTCTGCCTTGAAGGTCACTTTCAATGGCCGGGTTCTTTTTTTTACAAACCCCCCTATTCTCCGAAAATTTTCCAGCTGGGTCATGTCGTCTTCTCCTATTGCTTTCATGATGCTTTCAATTGCTTTTTTTCCCCTTGTTTTCTTGCTTCATATGTTTCCCCTTCAACTTCCTGGAGCCCATACACAAAGATGACCTAATCCTTTCATTCTCCCACTGCATATCCCTGTGTATCCCCTCATTCAATTTGATTTCCTCCATTGCAGCTTTCCTTCCTTCAGTTTCACTAGCTAATGTACTTGGGTTCAGTGGCCTGTCATTTTTCCTTCTCGGCTTTCCCTGGGCTCTGCTGTGGTCTGTTAGGGCCTCCAAATATGGCTTAGCCCTTTCATTTACTTTACATTTACTTTCATTTACTGTGTGTGTGTGTGTGTGTACTCATAATTTCCTCACTAACAGAACACAGAGAGTAGTCGTCAACAGAGTAAAGTCCGAGGCAGCTACGGTGAAAAGCTCTGTTCCACAAGGCACAGTACTCGCTCCCATCTTGTTCCTCATCCTTATATCCGACATAGACAAGGATGTCAGCCACAGCACCGTGTCTTCCTTTGCAGATGACACCCGAATCTGCATGACAGTGTCTTCCATTGCAGACACTGCAAAGCTCCAGGCAGACATCAACCAAATCTTTCAGTGGGCTGCAGAAAACAATATGAAGTTCAACGATGAGAAATTTCAATTACTCAGATATGGTAAACATGAGGAAATTAAATCTTCATCAGAGTACAAAACAAATTCTGGCCACAAAATAGAGCGAAACACCAACGTCAAAGACCTGGGAGTGATCATGTCGGAGGATCTCACCTTCAAGGACCATAACATTGTATCAATCGCATCTGCTAGAAAAATGACAGGATGGATAATGAGAACCTTCAAAACTAGGGAGGCCAAGCCCATGATGACACTCTTCAGGTCACTTGTTCTATCTAGGCTGGAATATTGCTGCACACTAACAGCACCTTTCAAGGCAGGTGAAATTGCCGACCTAGAATATGTACAGAGAACTTTCACGGCGCGCATAACGGAGATAAAACACCTCAATTATTGGGAGCGCTTGAGGTTCCTAAACCTGTATTCCCTGGAACGCAGGAGGGAGAGATACATGATTATATACACCTGGAAAATCCTAGAGGGACTAGTACCGAACTTGCACACGAAAATCACCCACTACGAAAGCAAAAGACTTGGCAGACGATGCACCATCCCCCCAATGAAAAGCAGGGGTGTCACTAGCACGTTAAGAGACCATACAATAAGTGTCAGGGGCCCGAGACTGTTCAACTGCCTCCCAGCACACATAAGGGGGATTACCAACAGACCCCTGGCAGTCTTCAAGCTGGCACTGGACAAGCACCTAAAGTCAGTTCCGGATCAGCCGGGCTGTGGCTCGTATGTTGGTTTGCGTGCAGCCAGCAGCAACAGCCTGGTTGATCAGGCTCTGATCCACCAGGAGGCCTGGTCTCAGACCGGGCCGCGGGGGCGTTGACCCCCGGAACTCTCTCCAGGTAAACTCCAGGTATGTACTCAACTATGCGTAGAGTAATACAAATATGACACAGCATCGAAAGCCAAGTTTGACTAAAAGTTGTCGTACAGCCACATAAAGAGGAATACAACAGTCAGGGACCAGGTAATCAAACTGAGGATTGAAGGAAGGGAGATGACAAGATACAATCGACAGGCACGTGATAAACTCAACACGAGATTTAAGGAAGCATTTTCAATGGAGACAGAAAGGACTCCAGAATCCGGAATGGTGGGGGTACACCAACAAGAGCTGAACACAATATACACATCTGAGAAGGAGTTGAAGAGGTTGCTAAGTGAACTAGATACCACAAAGACGGTGGGACCGGACAACATCTCAGTGGGTCCTAAGAGAAGGAGCAATCATTAAGATATGAGACAGACAGACACAGCATTAAACTAAAGACCAGTGTCACTGACATATTATGCAAAGTCATGGAGACTATCAGGAAACAAGTGGTGAAGCATCTAGAAAGGAATGAGCTTATATGAAACAACCAGCACAGTTGCAGTGAAGGGAAATCCTGTGTTACAAACCTACTGGAGTTTTACGGCAAGCTGACAAAAGTAAGAAAAGAGAGAGAGAGAGAGAGCGAGAGAGAGAGAGAGAGAGAGAGAGAGAGAGAGAGAGAGAGAGAGAGAGAGAGAGGTAGACTGCATTTTCTAGACTGGTGCAAAACCTAAAGGATCAGTCAGGTATAACAGGAAATGCACTGCAGTACATCAGAGAATTCCTGACAGGAAGGCAGCAACGGATCATGGTACATGACGAGGTGTCAGAGAGGGCGCCTGTGATGAGTGGGGTTCCACAGGGGTCAGTCCTAAGACAGGTGCTGTTTCTGGTATTTGTGAATGAAATTACAGAAAGGATAGATTCAGAAATGTCTCTGTTTGCAGACGATGTGAAAGACCAGGCAGGACTACAAAGGAAACTGGACAGGCTGCAGGCCTGGTCCAGCAATTGGCTCCTGAAGTTTAACCCCGCCAAGTGCAAAGTGATCAAGATCAGGAAAGGGTAAAGAAGACCGCAGACTGAGTACAGGTTAGAGAACCAAAGAATGCAAACATCACTCAAAGAATAGGATCTTTGGGTAAGTATAACACAGAGCACATCTCATGAAGCACACATCAACTAAATAACTGCTGCAATATATGGGTGCCTGGAAAATCTAAGAATAGCATTTTGGCACCTCAGTAAGGAATCATTAAAGACTTTGTACAATGTGTACGTCATGCTCATATTGGAGTATGCAGCACCAGTTTGGAACCCACACCTAGTTAGGCACATCATAAAATTAGAGAAAATGCAGAGATTCGCAACAAGACTAGTTCGGCAGCTAAAGGGCATATCTTACGAGAAGAGGTTAAAGGAAAACGACCTGACGACGCTTGAAAAAAGGAAAGATAAGGACGATAACGACATTAAAAAATACTGATGTTTTAGAGATGGGACAGAGCAAGAAGGGTTCACAACTGCCATTTGAAGACTCAGATGAGTCACAGGGATGTTAGGAAGTTTTTCTTCAGCCATTGAGTTGTCAGGAAAGGAAATAGTCTGGAAAGTGGCGTAGTGGAAGCAGGATCCATACACAATTTTAAGGTGAGGTATGATAAATCTCATGGAGCAGGAAGATGGAGGACTTAGTAGCGACCAGTGAAGAGGAGGGGCCAGGAGCTATGAATCGACTCCCTGCAAAAACAATTAGGTGAGTACACACACACACACACACACACACACACACACACACACACACACACACACACACACACACACACACACACACACACACACACACACACACACACAATGTGTACCTCAGGTCCACCAGTTTGAAACCCACACCTAGTTGGACACATCAAGAAATTAGAGAAAATGCAAAGGTTTCCAATAAGTTTAGTCCTGCAGCTAAGGGTATATCCTACCAGAAGAGGTTAAGGGAAATCGATCTGACGACACTGGAGGACAGGAGAGAGGGGAGGACATGATAACGACATATAAAATGCTGAGAGGAATTGACGAAGTGGAC
>NC_091327.1:4213109-4218109 GCF_038502225.1 Cherax quadricarinatus
TGGGTGTGTGTGGGAAACAAGCAGGTTGCAACACTTGGGTTGGAAACAGTAAATGTATAAAAGGCATTCAGCATGAAGTTATAAATAAAGACAATAGATCAGGTCAGCAAACAAAGGGGGACAGCAGAGGGCAGCAAGGGACTAGCTCCCTTAAGGTTTACTATACTAATAGCAGGAGTGTAAGAAATAAGATAGATGAGCTAAGATTAATTGCAAATGCAGGAGTCATAGATATTATTGCTATAACAGAGACCTGGCTCAATCTGAAAGATAGAGAGATGCCCTCTGAATGTCACATACAAGGCTATAAATTATTCCACACTGACAGGGTCAACAGGAAAGGTGGTGGAGTAGCGATGTATGTCAGAGACAATTTAAATTGTTGTGTTAGACAAGATATTAAATTAGAAGCGTCAGCCACTGAATCTGTTTGGTTACAGCTTCTCGAGGGCCGAGAAAAACTAATTTTGGGTGTGATTTACAGGGCCCCAAATCTTGATAGGGAGTGCAGTAAACTTCTATGGGACGAAATTCGTAAGGCATCTACATACGAAAATGTTGTGCTAATGGGAGATTTCAACTATAGACAGATTGACTGGAGCAATTTGACAGGAAATTTAGAGTCAGGTGACTTTCTTGATACGATCCAGGATTGTTTTTTAAAACAGTTTGTGACAGAGCCAACTAGGGGAAATAACCTCCTTGACTTGGTTCTTGCCAGTAGGGAAACACTAATTAATAATCTTGAGGTTAATGATGAGCTTGGGGAAAGTGATCACAAATCACTCAGTTTTAATATATCATGGAATTCCCCTAATAATGGTAATCAAGTCTCCGTCCCTGACTTTCGCTTGGCTGATTTCATAGGACTGAAAAATTACTTAGGTGGGCTGAACTGGAATGACCTGACTAAGGGTCAGGTAGGTGGTGATGGTTGCCGATATGATGCTTTCCAGGGCATAGTTCTAGCTGCTCAGTCAAATTATGTTCCAAATAGGGAAATCAGATCAAACAAAAATGATCCTAAATGGATGAACAATAGATTAAAATATCTGATTGGTCAAAAGAGAGGCATATATAGGCAAATCAAAAGAGGAGAGGGGCAATTGAGAAATCGATATATTCAGTTAAAGAGAGAAATAAAAAAGGGAATTAGAAAAGCAAAAAGAGATTATGAGGTTAAAGTTGCAAGAGAATCGAAGACTAACCCAAAAGGATTCTTTCAGGTATACAGAAGTAAGATCAGGGACAAGATAGGCCCACTCAAAAGTTCCTCGGGTCAGCTCACTGACAGTGATAAGGAAATGTGTAGAATTTTTAACACATACTTCCTCTCAGTTTTTACACAGGAGGATACCAGCGATATTCCAGTAATGATAAATTATGTAGAACAGGACGATAATAAACTGTGTACTATTAGGGTCACAAGTGACATGGTCCTTAGGCAAATAGATAAATTAAAACCTAACAAATCCCCAGGCCCTGATGAACTGTATGCAAGGGTTCTAAAGGAATGTAAAGAGGAGCTTAGCACACCTTTGGCTAATCTTTTCAACATATCACTACAAACTGGCATGGTGCCAGATAAGTGGAAAATGGCAAATGTGATACCTATTTTCAAAACAGGTGACAGGTCCTTAGCTTCGAACTATAGACCAATAAGCCTAACCTCCATAGTGGGAAAATTTATGGAATCAATAATTGCCGAGGCAGTTCGTAGCCACCTTGAAAAGCATAAATTAATCAACGAATCTCAGCATGGTTTTACAAAGGGGCGTTCCTGCCTTACGAATTTATTAACTTTTTTCACTAAGGTATTTGAGGAGGTAGATCATGGTAATGAATATGATATTGTGTATATGGACTTCAGTAAGGCTTTTGACAGGGTCCCACATCAGAGACTATTGAGGAAAATTAAAGCACATGGAATAGGAGGAGAAATTTTTTCCTGGATAGAGGCATGGTTGACAAATAGGCAGCAGAGAGTTTGCATAAATGGGGAGAAATCAGAGTGGGGAAGTGTCACGAGCGGTGTTCCACAGGGGTCAGTGTTGGGCCCCCTGCTGTTCACAATCTACATAAACGACATAGATGAGGGCATAAAGAGCGACATCGGCAAGTTTGCCGATGACACCAAAATAGGCCGTCGAATTCATTCTGACGAGGACATTCGAGCACTCCAGGAAGATTTGAATAGACTGATGCAGTGGTCGGAGAAGTGGCAGATGCAGTTTAATATAGACAAATGCAAAGTTCTAAATGTTGGACAGGACAATAACCATGCCACATATAAACTAAATAATGTAGATCTTAATATTACGGATTGCGAAAAAGATTTAGGAGTTCTGGTTAGCAGTAATCTGAAACCAAGACAACAGTGCATAAGTGTTCGCAATAAAGCTAATAGAATCCTTGGCTTCATATCAAGAAGCATAAATAATAGGAGTCCTCAGGTTGTTCTTCAACTCTATACATCCTTGGTTAGGCCTCATTTAGATTATGCTGCACAGTTTTGGTCACCTTATTACAGAATGGATATAAATTCTCTGGAAAATGTACAAAGGAGGATGACAAAGTTGATCCCATGTATCAGAAACCTTCCCTATGAGGATAGACTAAGGGCCCTGAATCTGCACTCTCTAGAAAGACGTAGAATTAGGGGGGATATGATTGAGGTGTATAAATGGAAGACAGGAATAAATAAAGGGGATGTAAATAGTGTGCTGAAAATATCTAGCCTAGACAGGACTCGCAGCAATGGTTTTAAGTTGGAAAAATTCAGATTCAGGAAGGATATAGGAAAGTACTGGTTTGGTAATAGAGTTGTGGATGAGTGGAACAAACTCCCAAGTACCGTTATAGAGGCCAGAACGTTGTGTAGCTTTAAAAATAGGTTGGATAAATACATGAGTGGATGTGGGTGGGTGTGAGTTAGACCTGATAGCTTGTGCTACCAGGTCGGTTGCCGTGTTCCTCCCTTAAGTCAATGTGACCTGACCTGACTAGGTTGGGTGCATTGGCTTAAGCCGGTAGGAGACTTGGACCTGCCTCGCATGGGCCAGTAGGCCTTCTGCAGTGTTCCTTCGTTCTTATGTTCTTATGTAAGCACAATTAAGGTACATGCCGACATACAGAAAGGTGTATCTCGACCGCAACAGAACACAAGCAGAAAGGCAGAAACTGAGAGAGATGGTACAAGGGCGAAAGGAGGAAAGAGAGGGGATGCAGAAGACAGACAGGAGATCCCAGAGACAGGAAGATCAAATACAGCCTCCCTCACAACATCCTATAGAAGCCTCCCAACCAGCTCAACCCCAGTGCAACCAAACACTCTAAACCAAAACACCCATGCCACATCCAATGCCCCCACCCAATGCATTACAAACTCCACCCCCACAGCAACCACCCATAGTTCCTTATCAGGTCACCCACTTCCCCAACCCCAATACACCTCCCAGACCACAATCTTAGAAAAGAAGTTGAAGGTGTGGTATACAAATGCAGATGGAATAACAAATAAGTATGAGGAGTGGCACGAAAGAATCAAGTAGACATCCCCAGACATAATAGCACTCCCAGAAACAAAACTCACCAGAATAATAACAGATTCAATCTTTCCATCCGGATATCAAATCCTCAGGAAAGACAGAGGGAGGAGAGGGGGAGGAGGAGTTGCACTGCTCATTAAAAACCAGTGGAGGTTTGAGAAAATGGAAGGAATGAACGGCACAGGCGAAAGGGACTACTTAGTAGGAACAATCCAGTCTGAGGGACATAAGGTGATAATTGCAGTAATGCACAACCCACCACAGAACTGCAGGAGGCCAAGAGAAGAATACGATGAGAGCAACAGAGCAATGGTCGACACACTAGCCGAGGTGGCCAGGAGAGCACACATGGGGGGAGCAAAGTTACTAGTTATGGGTGATTTCAATCACAAGGAGATTGACTGGGAAAACGTTGAGCCCCATAGGGGTCCCGAAACATGGAGAGCCAAGGTGATGGATGTGGTACTGGAAAACCTCATGCATCAACATGTTAGAGACACTACCAGAGAGAGAGGAGAGGATGAACCAGCAAGACTGGACTTTGTATTCACCTTGAGTAGTTCTGACATCGAGGATATCATGTATGAAAGGCCCCTGGGACCTACAGATCATAGTTTACATAGTTGACTACATAGTTGAGATCCAAGTGGAGAGAGCAGCAGGAATAGGGTGGGAAAACCAAACTACAAAAGGGGGAACTACTCAGGCATGAGGAACTTCTTTCAAGACATTCAGTGGGAGAGGGAACTGACAGGAAAACCAGTACAAGAAATGATGGATTATGTCTCAACAAAATGCAAGGAGGCAGAGGAGAGGTTTGTTTCCAAGGGAAACAGAAATAATGGGAAGAAGAGAACGAGTCCTAGGTTCACCCAAAGGTGTAGGGAGGCAAAAACTAGGTGTACTAGAGAATGGAAAAGGTACAGAAAACAGAGAACTCGTGAAAATAAAGAGATTAGCCGAAGAGCCAAAAACGAATATGCACAGATAAGAAGGGAGACTCAGTGGCAATACGAAAATGACATAGCATCGAAAGTCAAGACTGACCCGAAGCTGTTGTACAGCCACATCAGGAGGAAAACAACAGTCAAGGACCAGGTAATCAGACTGAGGAAGGGTGATGGGGAATTCACAAGAGACGACCGGGAGGTATGTCAGGAGCTCAACACGAGATTCAAAGAAGTATTTACAGTGGAAACCAGTAGGACTCCAGGAAATCAGAGCAAAGGGGTGCACCAGCAAGTGCTGCATTAGGTACATATAACCAAGGAGGAGGTGAAGAAGCTGCTATGAGAACTTGACATCTCAAAGGCGGTGGGACCAGACAACATCTCTCTCTGGGTCCTTAAAGAGGGAGCAGAGATATTGTGTGTACCGTTAACAAAAATCTTCAACACATCATTTGAAACTGGGCAACTCCCCGAGGTATGGAAGATGGCAAATGCAGTCCCA